>NW_024541606.1:0-18756 GCF_016758755.1 Suillus discolor
AATCTTTGACAGCGGCTGCTGCGCTGTATGTTGTGGGAGCCTCCTAGAATACTTCACGTCTGGGAATGTTGTTACACACCTTTGCAAAGTTCTTTCGTTCTTTCGTTGTCGTTGTCGTCGCCGTTGACTGTAGTTATAAACTGCTGTAGTACCTGAACATACTTAATCGCCAGCAAGAGAGCTTACCGGTTCACTGATTAGTATGATTTCCAACGGAGTCAGGTGGGAGTCAAAGCGTCTTCTGGCTGTTTTCTTCATCATCTATACAAATCTACTCCCTCATGTTCCATGGTCTGCCCTTCCGATTGAGTCTCTTGTACATGTGTACTGTATCTGCTGACGCAGCACGCTACTGGTGAGTGGATCAGAGAAATCCTCAGTGCAGATATCATTATGTAATATGGAGCTTGGACGCTGTGGAACTGGTCCAAATTGGCTTTCCCACGAAACAGCTGTCGCTTGTGTTCGCATGGTTCGTCCTGACCGACCTTGTACAGTACTATTGCAATGCTAAGCACCCTTGCGCGCGTGCGCTCTATTACCCACAATATCACAGCTGGTTATAACTTTGAGACCCCGCATGGTTATTCGAATCGTTCGCCTCTCATCACCATTCCTGTCACGCTTGTTCCGTCAAATTTTGTGGTCATGTGGCGTCTCAGTTGTCGTCACGCTTCCGAGTCCGTATCTATTCCTCTGTGTGAGTTTCAGGCATCCAGATATTGCTACTTGTATGCTTCTGCGCTAGTTGACTTCTCGCGCTCGTAACGAGGCGGTCTCCGACCTTGCGTCGAAGTCCGACAATTTTCCGGTTTGGTTCAGATACATTGAACAACAGACCATTGCAACCTAGTGTTGTTGGCAGAACTCAGAAGTTTTGTCTGTTAAAACTGGTTGAACCTGGTCCACGGCAGAACTCATGCGAAGGAAGGGTGGCAGAACCCGGCAGAACTCCGATATAATTTACATTTGATAACACAATTTGAATTCATTAAAACATCATAACATTAACTGACGTCCCTCAAGTAAGATGGTGCATGCTGGAGGATGCCCCCTCGTATCACTGATCAACGACAATTTCGAATGCCCGGAAACGAGTTGAGAACAGCTCGAATCGCTACTACTGGAAATGCAAAACATTGCAGCGACACTGATAACTCATCAGGTACTCAAGTCTAGGGTCGTGACAACAACCTACCCAACCGTCTTCCTCTTGAGCATGGATGATCCAAACTTCCGAAAGCCATCCACGGACCACACCGGACCTGTCAGTGCTGGACACATGCAAAGTTTCTAGCTGCATTGGAAATCTGGGTCTCTCCTAGGTAATCTTTAATAGAGCACTACGTACGCATTTTGAAAGCTATAACCCTTCACCTACTGATTAGCAGCTGTGACTTTTATAAACAGCTGCAGTTGAACCGGACGCTCCTTTAACCACATATTGATTCATGGCCTTTTTCGCTACCTTATCATCCTACCGCTCATTGCAGGGTGCCTCCTCCCTTCTGGTGTCCAGGCTCTCTGGCCCATTCCAACTACTCTCGAAACCGGGCTGACCACCCTCAAAATCTCCTCCGCATTCTATTTTGACGTGCAGGTTGAAGGCGCGCCGTCGGATTTACGTGACGCGGTTGCACAATCACAGTACTATCTCGAAAATGACAAACTTGGACGTCTGGTCGTAGGTCGCGGCGCGAATGACACTGCAGCATTTGCCACCGCGATGACGCTTTCAAATTTAACGCTGTTCCTCGCGAATGGAGCTGCTGTAGAGCCCATTTCTTCAGAAGCTGTCAAGCCCCTGGGAACCCGTAGTGAGGAGTACGCGCTGGTCATTCCAGCAGACGGCTCGGCTGCTACGTTGACAGCGAACTCGACGTTGGGTCTGTACAGAGGACTCACCACTTTCAATCAGCTTTTCTACTACTATGGAGGAGTGACTTACACTTTACTCGCCCCGATTTCTATCAAGGACACTCCTGCATATGTGAGCAGTTATCACTGACACTTTAACGTCAGATGCATGAACCCATATACGTAGCCTTTCCGGGGATTAGGACTGGATACCTCGAGACACTACTATCCGGTCAGTGACATTCAGCGAACTTTGGACGCGATGAGCTGGGTGAAGGCGAGTGTTTTCCTGGTATCTTGTCTTGTCGTCCCTCACAAGCTATACAGATCAACACTTTCCACTGGCATATCACGGATAGTCAGAGCTTTCCACTCGAAGTCGCACAGTATCCCGAGCTCGCCATCAAAGGTGCATACTCTCCTCAAGAAGTTTACACGGCGAGCGATGTCCAATACATCGTGCAGTATGCTGCTGCAGTACGTGTTTCCCTTTACCACGGTCTGTTGTTCGTTGATGGTGTTCTCGCAGAGAGGTATCGATGTCATGATGGTTAGCACTCATCAGTCGATTTTGCAAATAAATTCTCAAACATTCTACTAGGAAATAGATACACCCGGCCACACCGCTATCATGGCAGCCGCTTACCCCGAATATGTTGCGTGCTTTGAGGCTAGTCCATGGGCATTCTTTTCCGGCGAGCCACCTGCTGGCCAGCTTCGTTTTGCACTCCCAGAGGTCGCGAACTTCACTGCTTCCTTGCTCACCAACATCGCAAAGACCCTCCCTTCGCATTATTTCAGCACCGGCGGCGATGAAATCAACAAGAACTGTTACACCAATGACCATCCCACGCAGCAGCAGCTTAAGAGGACTGGCATGACGCTGAACGGTGCTCTTGACACGTTCACACAGATCACTCATGGTGCACTGATTGCCCAGGGAAAGACGCCTGTCGTATGGGAAGGTATACTCTGCCCTTTCTTTGAATGACAGTATCAAATGAAGACGGTTGGCCATTCAGAAATGGCCCTCGACTGGAATGTTACACTCTCAAACGAGACTATTGTGATGTAAGTATGACAATATCATGATCTGACTCCGCTGATTCATCTGTATTGAAAGGGTTTGGATTTCTTCTGCAGATGCTGCAGCATTGGTAGAAAAGGGTTTCAGGATCATCCAAGCACCATCAGATTACTTCTACCTGGTCAGTTGACGAGTTTTTTTCTACAGAACACGATGTCCTTATTATCCTAGGATACTGGTGCTGGTGAGTGGCTGGGAGACAACCCAACTGGGTTAGTCTTTATATCGTCGAATGTACTCGATCTGAACTGGCATCCCCTGGGAGAACAGAAGTAGCGGCCCCTTCAGGACCTGGTCCGAGGTAAGTATGAATGTCGAAGATAGCCACGCATCTCACAATGTTTCGTTAGGCATATACCTTTGATCCATTGGCAAACTTGACTGAGGCGCAGTACGAACTTGTTTTCGGAGGTAAACACGATCTAGTCTTGAGGTTAAATCGATCTTTCTGAGCAATCTGCAGGCGAGCAAATTCTATGGAGTGAACAGTCCGGTCCCCAAAATGTCGACCCAATCGTGTGGCCACGCGCTGCATCATCAGCAGAAATTTTCTGGAGTGGGAAGCAGCCCACTGGCGCTGCACTCAACGTCACCGAGGCACTTCCTCGTTTGCATGTAAGTAGTGTTTCTTGATGTGGAAGTACTTGATGATATATGAACGATACAGGACGTCAGGTACAGGATGGTACAGCGCGGCATCAATGCCATCCCACTCCAGCCGCAGTGGTGTGCGTTTCGACCGGACGCATGCGATATGAACGCTTGAATCAGAACTTGATCCGAACTGGCCTGCGCTGTTGCTTACAAGATGTGACAGCTCTCGTTCACCACAAACTGACTTATAGTGAGAAATTTGTGCCTCGGCTTTGCAAGAAGTCCCGCGGCGAAATGGAAGTTGACGAAATGTTCGAGTTATGGATGCACTAAACAATGATTAATGATTCAAATATTCATGAAGTATCCACATAAATTGTATCCACACTACGTGTATATATATAGCGCTCCCACATCGATATCTTGACTGCAATTCTGAAAATAGCAGGTAACAGCACGGGCGGTCCCACGCAGGCAATGTTTTTAGATTTACATGAAACCAAGATTTGAGTCCTGACTCTACCGTACCAGTGATGCATCAGGCTTTACTTGTTCCCGATATCCTCCTGGAGATATTCGCCTATGTGAACACAATACCATCTACTCAAACAACATCAACCCAGAAATTGCTTGCAGCGCTTGCAAGGACATGCAAAATCTTCTATGAGCCTGCGATGGATTTGCTGTGGACTGAAATCCATGGGTTAGAACCACTGCTAGGCTGTGTAGCGGGGTTACATCCACTGATATATCATAGGGGTACAAGAGTCGGTGCACGACTTCATTACGCTTTGTTCGTTTCTTTGCGGCTGACCGAGTGTCTACATAACAGCGGGACGAGCGTGTTTACTGGGCAAAAGGCATCGAGCCATTATCTGCCCATGAGGCCCGTCAATTTCTGCGTCACTCCTCCCGTATACGCATATTGAACATAAAAAATGCCCATCCCGACCTTCTCTCTATCATTCCCGCCGAGGCATGCGTATTTCCGATGCTGAGGTCGTTAAGTCTTTCCAGCGCATTTTTGGACCTCTTTCTGCCTCACACGCTGCGCCGATGTCATCTGTTGACCGTTGACGAGGGTCTGCAATCTTTTGTGACACGTTGCATTGCTTTGGAGCATTTGTACATCCACACTGACCCACGACTCGAAGATGGCAGCACAGATCAGCTATCCAATAGGATTCGTTGGTGCACGCGGCTTGTAACTCTGTCTTGTCCAACGCTCAACTTGGCAGCATGGAAGCGCCTCTCCTGCCTCCCTACTCTTCTCAATTTGGAAATTGATTATGTCTCTCCTTTGCTGTCAAAACAAGATATCGTGAATTTATCATTCCTTAATATCACGAGCCTTTCCTTTCGACGGTCGTACAATGGTGCAGACATCATTACAGTCATACAACACTCGCAATTTCCCTCACTGAAAGAGTTCAAGCTTGATGCCAAGTATCTGACTTCAGAAGCGGCCGAGCGACTCTTTAATGCTCTGTCCCACTGCAATGCGTGTGATACTCTAGAAAAAATCTCCATTTGTGTATTTAACTCTAAACGTCTACCGGAACCCCGAGACGAGGAGTTTTTGACACCAATTCCACATTTCCTTTGCTTCACACAGCTTCGAACCCTGCAGCTCATGTGTCAGGATTCCCTCATCTACCTAGACAATGACATGCTCTTGCAAGCTCTGTCTAGTTGGCCACACATCCACACTCTGGCAATCAACTCCTTATACTATTTTTCTCCCTCCGAAGTCTCCCTCCATGGACTATTCACAGCGCTCAGTCTATGTCCACAATTGCATACTCTACGAGTTCCAATCAGTATTGCAACTATCGACGTCGATCCTGATGCTGAGCCAATACAACATACTTCCCTACGATCATTGACATTGGACACATCGAACTCTGAAATAGCGGATGCTGAAACTCTCGCTCTCGCTCGCATCATTTCCGCCTGGCTCCCTTGTGTCGACAAAGTCAACAGCATTGGTAGCACTTGGGATGAAGTCAACAAGCATCTCAAATCTTCGACAGCGGCTACTGCGCTGTACGTCGCGGAAACCTCCTAGAATGGCTAAGTATGGAATACCTTCACGTCTGGGAATGTTGTTACATACTTTTAGTTCTTTCGTTCCTTCGTTGTCGTTGTCGTTATCGTCGCCGTTGACTGTAGTTATAAACTGTATTACCTCACAACATACTTAATCGCCAGCAAGAAAGGCTCACCGGTTCACTGATTATTGGCTCAATTCATCTTCTGGCAGTGCTTTCTTCGTCATATATACATCTACTCTACCATTTCTAGTCACTCTCACGTTCCGTGGTTTGTCTATTGCCTGTGCGCTATATCCGCAGTGCATCCGCCTTCTAATACCTTTCCATGTCCCGGGCCCGTCTTAAATGCTCGGTCTCGTACGGAAACCAGGTCGGTCAGCAACTGCCACATCCGTGAATCAATACGCTATGTATTTGCAGGTCGTAAACTGTAGTGTCTTGAGCGATATATAGTTTGCATACTTTCCTGTGATTTTCCGGACACTCCTTGCAATCCAGCCTTTCTTGAACGTGAGTATGACGCAGACATCCTTCCCTGCAAATTCTTGTGCCTAGTTAAACAACGAAAGTTACAGCGACGCGATGACAAAAATTGCAAGTTGTAGAGGACGAGCATTTGGCGCAGGAGTATCGCTGTGCTTGGCCGGTCACTGTTCCTCAAATGAATGTTTGCTCTTATCTCAATCACTATTATCAAGCATCAAAGTGGACCGAGTCTCCTATCTGTGTTGTGGGTGCTCGCCATGAATGGGATTCCGTGGTTGTGACCTTCTCCGCTACCGATGCACCTGTTTTCCATCTCGAGACCCTCCTTCTCCTTCTCACAGGCTGATTGATCCAGAAGCGCGTTATGCAAGGTTCGTCTGCCACGTTCCCTTTCGATTGCCCGATCATTAATGGCCTCAGTGCTTGAACGCGCACGTGTTGTTGATTGCAGCAGTGACCATGGACCGCCACGACATGAACGGAAGGGTAGGACACATTTCTGTCGCGACTTTAGGCTTCAGAATTCGGATGAAGCCACCATAGGAACCTCGTCTCAGCTCCCAGCTGTACTAATAAAAATCGCCAGTTCGAGAGCATTAGTAGCTACATACTTCTAATGCCGCAGGGTTTCAGGTCTTAGATTTTACGAGATTAGCCTAGGTGCATGAAGCACTCGAGAAGAAACGGACATGAAGCCAGAACTTGAGAAGATATCCCGACTTTCTTTTATTGATCATCGTAGAAGCTTCATGAAATACAGTCCATCCTCTATATGTTTTTATGAACGAAAGCAACAGATTGCTCGAGTAGTGGGCGCAAATCATCGGAGACTGCACGTACGTGATCAGAGGAGTCGGGGAGTGATGAGTGCCCTTTTACGTGACCACCCTTCTGACATACTTCGGCTCCTCAAAGCTCCCAGAAGCAAGGTACGTGCAGCTAGCGCTGCCGCGAATAACTGAAGCGAATTGAAGTGGAAATTTGAGACACTTCAGTAGACTTCGATGAGTCAACGAAGTTATTTGAAGTGCGCTTCGTGGCGCGCGACACAGAGAAGTAGGATAGGTTGACTCTAGCAGCTAAGCAAGTTCGTCGACTCCGAACTTCTCTGCTGCAATGAGCTCATCCGAGTTTATGGCATTCCTAGATACCGGTCAGTATCATAATAAGATAGGGCGTGAAATCCAGCCGGTCGTGCCAGTGCTTATAAGGAAACTTAAGTATCTGTAAAGCTTCGAGAACGGTTGATGCTAGAGGTCAGCACACCGATCTGTGCATGCCTCTTTGCTGGAGGAGAAAACTCATTCAGAAGGGGACAGGGTGAAGCCTGCGTGGAAAGGCCATCGTGATCCATTGTGATACAGAAAAGCAGCGAGAATATATATTCTTTTTGCAACGAAATATTATGTTCATTTGATGAATGGCTAAAAAACTCAAATAGTGCACGTACCTCCAAAAACGAACGATATCAGCTGTGCGTTTAGCCGTAGCATCAAGAAGCGCTGTATTTCTCGCTCGGCATCTGCAGCAGCTCGACATGCTACAGGGGGGTCATATACTAGACATATACATGCAGAGGTGGATAGAGGTTTCGCAAAGTCCTGAAAGAACCTTTGGTGTCACTAACGGTGAAACTGGTGGGCCATGACTGTGTAAAGTTCTTGGACCTGAGGTACAAGCGAGTACTAACGAAGTCAATCAAAATCTCACGTTTCGAAGTGAAGCGAATTTACCTCTTGAAGTCACTTCACTTCGGTAGCAACAAGTATTACCGATGTAGCGTAACATAAGCACGTAATGACAAGACCTCGAAAACCTTGTCAGCTGCAAATTCGCCTCTAACTTACCCGAGTAGTAGGAACAGCGACGGCAAAAACCTCTTGACCACGAACAGGACAACTTCCTGGCGCTCCCCAACGCCAACGATGATTCGCCTATACGAAAAATTCATTACCTATCTCTTTGCTTGTTCAGAAACCCGCCATCGGTATTCATGTAGCTCCTAAGTCAAGTTTCATCACTGCATACGGCGGCGTGCGCCCTTTAACGCACCAAACTCCACTTGTCCGTCACTTTGTTTGCCCTCGGCGACTGAGGGTGCGCTTTTGGCGCCGACAATGCCGGACACGCTGTCACCGAGTGATTCAGCATCGATGTTTCTGGCCTCAACCGTATCTCCCCCAGGTATGGAGGATTGTGCTGCTCGTATCGTATCAGCATTATTACCGCCAGGTATTGTGAAACATGAGCATGTGTCCCCGCCCTCATCAGCCCCAATCACTCTCGCACTCGTGAACAGCAGCGATGACTTGAACATGCCGCCCGTTCCGGGATTTTTCGTTGAAGTTGAAAAACATAGAAACATGCCTCCTTCATTTTTTTGCTTGGAGGCAGCACCAGGCTTCATGAGGTTGTAGTTGGCCTAGCGCCTGATACAGGAGGATGCAAGTTGGAAGTCAGGTGTGGTAGCCTGGTCACGGCGGCGGGAGACTGCAGGTCGGGCATGGTGGGCAAGAGTAGACGCGCAATGGGCGCGATGGCACGATGCTTAACCTTATACACGAGCAGAAAATACCTTACCGAGCGGTGCTGAAGGTCTTGACCTGTCACGGTACTACTATGATGTAACTGCCTCGTTTTCGGGAGCTTGGGGGAGCCGAAGTACTTCGGAAAGGTGACAGGGCACCTAGTACCACGACTCGTCGGGGACTGCCTTCAAGGCGCCATTACGGCAATAAAGCGTTCCGAGAGATAACCCTATGGAAATCAATTAATTACATAAATTAAATTCTAATTCTAAATTTGGACTTAAAAACTGCGCAATCTCCGCTTTAAAGGGTCTCATCACCGTGTGCAACAGCGACCAGACGTAATTTCTTCCATTCTTCGATCTTCATATTAGCTTGAATTTGTACAGGCATAATCTGGCACGATGTCGCAGTGGGGCCAGCCGGGATTTCAGTATCCCATGTCCACAGGCTATCCAGGTCAACAGCAGCAACAGTTTCAGCCTGGCCAGAATCCTCAATTTCAGCAACAACCCAGTTTCCAGCCTGGAGGAATAGCTAGTGGTGGTTTTCAGCCTGGTGGAATTGCTCCACAGCCTACTGGGTTTCCAGGCGTACAACTGCAACAGCCTTACCAGCAGCCTCAACAGACAGGCTACCTGGGCCCGGGTCCCTCTAGACTGGGTGTCTTGCAAGCCCAGCCTACGGGTTTTCCAGGTGGGAGTAGCTTTGCGCAGCAGGCTCGTCCACAGCCTCCACCTGTTCCGCCCATTCCAAGCCAATTCCAGCAGCCGCCTCAGTTACACCAACAGCCTGGGTTCGCAAATCCACAGCGTTTCGGAGGTCCGTCTTCAGGATTCGGTGGAAACCCAGGTCTTGTACCCCAGCCAACCGGGTTTGCGGGTCGTACTCCTGCGCCCTTGATACCCCAAGTAACTGGCTTTGTAGATCCACGGTTGCAAATGATGTCTAGCTCGTTCTTACCTGCCAATATATCTGCACCATATGGTGCAGGAGGAATTCCCCAGCTTGCTGCCCCTCCCCAGCAGCAGTTGGGTGGTCTATCTTTGCAGCAGTCCTTCCAGCAACATAATCAGGCACGAGGCATAGGGTCTGCACCCAAGATCCCATGGACGCTCTCCAAAGCCGAAAAGAAGCAATATGACCAGATCTTCAGATCCTGGGACGCCCAAGGCACTGGTTTCATCAGCGGTCAGACCGCACTCGAGGTCTTTGGCCAGAGTGGAATCGAAAAGAACGAACTGGCTCGCATCTGGTGATTATCAATTTTTTCTTATTGTGCATCAAGTCTCTAATGTCTATGCAGGACCCTTGCTGACGCTGATAACCGCGGCAAGCTCAACCTTGCTGAATTCCATGTCGCAATGGGCCTGATCTACCGCAGTATGTCCTTGCATTTCCTCTCTACTTTACACCACTGACGCAACACCAGAACTTAATGGCAATGACATACCCGACGAACTCCCACCCGAACTTATCCCTCCTTCCTCTCGAGATCTTGATACTTCTGTTAATTTTCTCAAGGACATTCTCAAGAATGATACACGCGCCCGCTCTCCATTGGGTCTCGACACTCCTGTCTCGCGTCTCAAAGAACGTTCATTCAATTCTACATCTGCACCAGGTGCTGGCGGGCGACAAGATGCTACAGTCTACAAGCATACCGATGCAGAGCCCCCTGGCGGGTTCTACCAGCCCCGCAGCAGGCACATCGATCGCAGCACTGTGCGCTCGCGTAATGAAGACAACAGCCCTGCCGCAGATATGTCTGATATAAAGCGTCAACTTGCCAACACGCAAAAGATGCTCGATGCAAGCGCAGTAGCAGATGCGGGCGATGACGAACTCGATCGTGAGATGGGCGATCTGCGGTACCGTATCAAGCGTCTGCAAGAAGATCTGGACTACGTCTCCCGCGGTCCGAGGAGCGCGAGCAAAGAGGAGGAACGTAGGAGGTTGGAGAGAGAGCTTGTGCAGCTCATGCACGAGCGCGTACCTGAGCTCGAGCGCAAGATCGAGGACCGCCAGGCGAGGAAAGAGAGGGAGAATCGCGAGTATGCCAGAGAGCGTGATAGGAGGAACGAGAGATCTGGTCGGTTTGACGATACAGATGGCGGGCATTCGCCTTCCTTGGGTTATCGAGATGATGACCGTGATAGACCTTATTCTCGCAGTGCATCGAGGTACGATAGGGATGACAGAGACTACGACAGGGATAGGTCGTACCGTGACCGCCATGGTGACCGCGATGTGTCGACAACAACGCGTACTCCGCCGCCACCGCCTGCTGCTCCAGCAAACAACATATCGCAACCACCACCAGCCCCTAGCCGCTCGCCTGCTTCAGGAATGAAAAACATGACACCCGAAGAGCGCAAAGCATTTGTCCAAGTCCAAGCCAAGAAACGTCTTGAAGAGCGTATGCAAGCTCTAGGTCTTTCTACGCCATCGTCGACTGTATCACCTACCTTGGGTCTCACCGTTGAAGACAGACTCGCCCAGGAGAAGAAGGAAGCGGAAGAGAAAGCCAAGGAAGCTGAGAGACAGGCTGAAGAGCGCGAGAGACTTAGGAGAGAACGACTTGAAAGCGAGAAGGCTCTTAGGGAAGGCAAGGCGGCTCCTCAGCTTACGCCTACCGCGCCAACACCTACTACTACCGCCCCACCTCCTGCCCCTGCACCCAAGATTGCGTCACCAGCTCAGAAGCCCCGTGCACCAGCACCACCCCCACCAAGGAAGGGCTTTGCTCTTCGCCCATCTGCAACTTTATCTTCTTTGCCCTCGCCTGTTCCTGCTCCCCCAGCTCCAGCACCAACACCTATGTATAATGTAATTCCCACACCAGCTCCCGTAGCACCTGCTCTTTCACCAGTACCTGCTGTACCCAAAGAAGACCCAGAGGATGCAGACTTCAAAGCCCGCGAGGCAGCACTTCGCCAGAAACGAGAAGACCACGCTGCCCTCCTCCGCAAGCTTGAGGAAGAAGAGGAGGAGGCGCGTCGCGCTGATGAATTATACCTGGCACGCCGAAAGCAGTTCTTGGCTAGTAAATCTGCCGTGTCCCCCATCACGCCTGCTACACCTACGTCTCCTGTCCCCCCGCCGCAGCTTGCTTTCGTTCCTGCTCCGCCGCTGCCACCGCCTGCTCCTCCAGCAGAGCCCAAGTCTGGGCCCGAGGAAGTGGCGCCTACTATTACTACTCCTCCACCACCACCACCGCCCGCACCGCCTGTAAATAAGTCGAGTACCAATCCCTTCAGTCGAATGCTGAAGGAGGGGGGATCTACTGTTTCAACCCCTGCAGCAAGCAACGGTGGCAGCAACCCCTTCTTTCTCAACAATTCTGCACCTCCACCTACTACACCCGCTCCCCCAAAAAGTCCTGGACCTTCGAGCAAAACGACCTACAACACGGCTGGAGGTGATAGCGAAGATGACTGGGATAACTTAATGGAAAACGAAGAGAATGATAGTAGTGATGAGGAGTTGGGTTCAAGGGACACGCGTATGGGTTTGGCGCAGCAGCTGTTTGGGAACTTGTTGCCTACAAGGCCGCAATCTGCTGGACCTGAGAAGTCTCGAAGTCCTGCACCTCTGCTGCCAGCTTCTGCACCTTCTGCACCTCCGCCACCACCCGCACCCGCTGCGCCCTCTCCACCATCTGCACCCCCACCACCATCAGTCAATATCGCACCCCCAGCTCCAACCGGTGATCGCAGTGCCCTCTTGGACGCTATCCAAGGAGGAGCAAAATTGAGGAAGGCTGTTACTCATGACCGTAGTGCTGCAGCAACCTCTGGCAAAGTCATCGGCGATGTTACTCCTCCCGTTCATATCAATGCTGCACCCCGTCCGGCGTCGCCTCCCGCTGCCATCGCCCCTGCAGCGTTTGTGCTTCCTTCACCCCAAGAATCCATCGCTGAGGCACCCCAGATGAGCAGAGGGTCAACTTCAGGACACAGTAAGAAGGAATCGGTTGACTGGTATACTGGTCTTGCTGCTGACCAAGGCACTGTGCATCACTTACCAACTACTATTGAGGAGGATGAGGAGCCGGCTGAGGAGATATCTGTGATGCCAGAGATTCAAGGGTCTGAGGCAACGATTGATATGATGGATGATGTTGATAGATCTACTGGTGAGCAGTCATGGGGTAGGGGGGGAATCCGAACTGATTATTTTTCAGAGTTCCGTGTGTGGTCGCTTTACCCGTATGAGGGACAGAGACCTGATGATCTTAGTATGATCGTTGTTGATCTGTACAACTGATTGCTGATTATTTTGTCAGGTTTTCTTGAGAACTTGATCATTACTGCTCATCCTTCCAAGACAGGAGGCGCCTGGTGGTATGGCACCGTCGTGAAGGATGGCAAATCTGGATTCTTCCCACAAACATATGTGCAGAAGGTGGAACCAGGTGCGTAAACCTCGATGTACCTTTCTTTCGATATGTTCATCACATATGTAGTGAAAGCAACTGCGTTGTACTCATACGCAGGGAAGAACGCAGATGAGCTTCCCTTTGCCGAAGGCGACGAACTCTCCATCATAGATAGAGGCGAAGCGGATTGGTGGAAAGCTGAACGAGACGGAATTGTCTTCATCGTGCCGGCTGATTACCTGGAGATAGTAGAGGGTTCGTGGATTTTGTCGCCTCCCCCTTGAGTTTTCCTCTTAACCTTGATCGCCGTTGGCAACTAGACTAAAATCTATTCTTTTGCTTTTCTTTTACATGTACAATTCGGAAATACCATTTTCGTTGTTAACAGCCGCCGGATCTCCACCCCTCCTGCGCGTGATCCCGCATGAGAAGCCGTCGACTAACATTGACAGCGCCGAACGTCCTGATATATCGGGAGCAGCAGCTGTCAGCGGATCACCTGATGAGGACGACCACGTTGACAGGTCTTCCGATGAGGGCGAGGACTATTTTTCGATGGACGAATCAGATGACGAATCAGATGGGTCTGAAGACGGGACTATTGAGGACGAACACGCTCGAGAACTTGAACGTCAACGAGTGTTGGAGGCGGCGGGTCTGATTGTAGATACGAGCTCGAGTGTGACAGCGCCGCCTAATCCCCCAGTACAGAAGCGCCGCCATCCACCCGTGACTCCTCAACGGGTTTCCATAGCACCAGTGGCTTCGAAAATTCTTCCGCCATTGCCGACTGTTGACTTGACAGATACTGAGCTCGATTCGACGTCTCATCTGGACGACGCTTTCGATCGGTACGAGGTTTTCAAGAAGACGAATGGGAACTTCAGCAATAGGATGTCTGTCTCATCCTTTGATACCTCTCCTTCGTCACCGCCGCGCTCGCCCGCTGTGTCTTTGGCGCCTAGTCTCACACATCGAGATTGGGAGAGTCGTACATCGCAGTTTTTGAGCTTTTTGGGGAGACATACAAATAGGTCGAGTACGCCGGAACAAGAAAAGAAAACGTTGGTCATATCTGGTCCTATCGTCAATACGCCTGCTGGTGGTGAGACTGGAGATGAGAGCCCTAGTTTTGGCACGGTGCGTGTCTTTTTTGCTATTACCGGGCGCCGTATTGAGGTGAGTAGTCATGGGCGAGCTTAGTGGACAAGTCGGCACTTGAGGGTATTCCTAAGATGGAGCGGCGACGACAAGAGGTGAGATTATGTTGTAGTGTGGTTGCTGTGTCTCACGATCTGCAGGCAATTTTTGAACTTATTTCTACCGAAGCAGATTACGTTCGCGACCTGCAGCTCATCGTTGAAGTATGGTTCAAAGTGCTATTAATATTGTGGTGTTCAGATTGCTCACGTTACTATGACAGTTGTTCTACTCCCGACTTATGGGCACGCTCGGAGAGAAGGCGACCACTGTTATATTTGCCAACATCGAAGACATACTACTCACTAATACTGTACCTTCTCAGTGCTCTCGCTTATTGGCTATGACTGACAGCTTTGTAGACATTCCTTTCTGTTCTCGAAGAACGTCAGAAAGACTGTCGGCTCTATATCGACCACATTGGCGATGTTCTGGAGACTCACATTCCTAACATGCACCTTTATCTGGTACATACTTCCTTAGTCTGCGCATCGTTGGTATTCACCGTTTTTAGTCGTACTGCGTGAACCAGCACAATGCTGCCAAGGTTCTTCAGTCCATGAGAGACAGTAATGCTGACCTTGCTACTCAACTTCAGGTATGCTACAAACGTTTTGTTAGGTGTTTACTGACCTTTCTCTCAGCGCCTGCGTGATGACCCTTCTGCTCGAAATCTTGATTTATCACATTATCTCCTCGTACCCAGTACGTTCATGCGGAGGCGTAATAGCCGTTAGTAACTGACTTTCTATTCCAGTGCAACGCCTCACCCGATACCCTCTCCTAATCCGCCAAATCCTTCAATATACGGATCACTCCTCGACGACTGATACCTCCATCCAAACCGTAACTAACGGACAGCCTCCAGCAGTCTCCATCCAGCTCCCAGGCGATGACGAGGAACGAAAAAACATCAGTACTGCTTTGAAAGCAGCACAGAAAATTCTAGAGCATGTGAACGAGACGATAAGGGAGCAAGAAGGGAGGGAAAGGCTGGGTGAGATTAGCAAGGATCTGTGGATTGGACAGGGGTGCGTATTTTCTTGCATATTTGCTCCTGATGGCGCTG
The DNA here is from genome assembly GCF_016758755.1 of Suillus discolor. Taxonomy (NCBI): domain Eukaryota; kingdom Fungi; phylum Basidiomycota; class Agaricomycetes; order Boletales; family Suillaceae; genus Suillus; species Suillus discolor. Next base: position 15,257 of record NW_024541606.1, read on the forward strand.
AGTTGTCTTCTCAGTCACCTTGATCTAACTGCTCCAACACGCCACCTGGGACCGCGAAAGCTTCTGAAGGAAGGGATAATAAGCAAAGCAAAAAGCGGACGCAAACTTCGTCTGTTCCTATGCAGCGACATTCTCGTGCTGACTCATGAAGGAGGAAAGGGTTTATATCGTGTTGTGAGTGTTTTTATCGCCATTACCGGAATTTGAGTAGGTGCTGACGTGTGGGATAGCCCATACCTCTCAACGAGGTGCAAATAAAGGGGTCGAGAAACGAGCGAGGTTCGTAATATTTCTACCTATCACGACCTTGAGTTCACCGTGCCATAGAGGACTCTCTGCTTCGCCTGCACCTTACTTACCCGCGTGGTGGCGATACCATTGTTTTGCGAGCGATTTCAACCAAAGAAGCTCTATCGTGGAAGGATGCAATCGAGCGCGCTAGTCGAAGAGCCAAGGATGGAGAGCGACGGGCTGTAAAAGCTCTGCGTGCATCATCAAAGACGGACCTACAACTTTAATATCTACACACATTTATTAGACTTCTCTGCTATTGTTATGATCCCGTATTAACTGACATTCAGCTACCTATTCCTAGACAGCATCTTATCAATTCGATCTCATTGCTGTGACCACGGACGATCATGCGATGCATACGTACTTGAATTGTTCTGAAGTGATTCGGCAGCTCCGGCTTTCTGGTTGTGCAGCGACTCCCCATTTGGGATACCCTTAATACGCTACAGTACAGCAAATGAGCGCCCAGTCGTCTCTCAATGCTCAACCGCCACCATAGCGAGCCTATCTAGAGCAGAATGGATTCTTTAACGCTTTCCACTCTCCATTGCTTCATAGCTTGATCCTTTCGAGACCCAATGGGAGTTCTTCACACAAGCAGTAAGAAATTCAGAAGCCTGCTCGTGTTACTGGATCATTCTGCAGCAACTTCCTAGCCGTATCCTATGATGGCACATAGACAAGGAAGATGAGTTATAGATGTTCATACTGTCATATTTATTTTGCTAGACCACAACTGACCGAAATCAAGTTATACATCGCACGTAGGCAGCATCGCTGCGATCTTGTCCTTCCGCTGTCTAAGAAGATCGATCATGGTCTGTATGCCCTTCAACACGCCCTCATCAGGACCTGCCCCATCGATAAGTCGGGTATGTGCGAAGTCTATGAGAGAAAGGGAACACAAAAGAGCTTGGTGTTCCTCCTCTTCCTCTATCGCTTCGTCGGGTATAGACTCCAGAACAATTTGTCCGTTTTCATCTATCTCGACCTCTACTTCGTCGTCGTCTTCTTCTTCTTCTTCACTCGTGGCGGTTCCGGAAGGCATGGAGAGTGTCTTCCATGCACGTTCCCAGTCTCCCTCGTACACTATGAGAATACTCCCACCTACCATGCGCATCTCAATGTTCGCTATGGTAGCTTTCAATTCTTCTAGGTCGGCTTGAAGTGTAGTGAGAACGCAGTGGAGGAGGATAGCAGGAAGACCAGATTGTGGCTTTGACACGTTTGAATCTGATGTCTCAGTAGAGTTCGGTGGTGTTGGATAAGGTACAGATGAGACGGGAAAGAACATCTCAATAACGTCAGGAAGCTGTTCCTTCTTGATCGATCTGCCGTACGACTTGGGCGTCAAGATAGGTTCGGAAGAGTCATTGCCGTATACCTTCACCGATTTCAGCGTTTAATCTGAGTATTAAAACCATGAGCAGGTACCTGAAATCCTGTGAAGCGAACGCCCGTTTCTCCGCTAGTAGTATTATGAGCGACTTTAATCATGCGCGCTTGCTTTTCAGGAGGCGCATCTTGATCGTAGAGGACGGTCCCAAGTTTCACATCCAGAATACAAGGCTTCACAAAGCCGTACGCAACATTTTCAAGGACGAGGCGCTGTGCTGGACCAGATAAGAAAAAACGGGACGCGCTGACAGCAGAATCGGATTGACATATCTTTATCCTCTGGCACTATATTGCCATGTACGGGAACTATTTCCATATTTCCATCGCCAACTGCATTTAAATCTTTGAGTTGCCCCTCGAGCTTCAGCACGCCCAAAAACTTTGGGGTCCAATTTCTAAGCTTCAAGAGTTCTTCGTGATCGCCTGCTGCGGCGATTCGTTGATAAAATTCAATTTCACGAGGAAGGGCTGGTTTGATCAGAAGGGAATCGTCTTCTGATGTCTCAATGCCTGCATGGCCACCTACTTGAGCTGCTAGAGGGCGGGTGGCCGCTATCGTTGGCCGGGGCAGGAGCGGAGAATTAGACATGGACGTAGAGTAGCACGTGACCCAGCGTGTTTCATTTAATAATAACAAGGCATTTTACAAAGGCGCGTCAACTTTCAAGGTACACCGACGTCGATAGCCTTCAATCACTTTTTTTCAGTGCTTCCAACAATGAGCAGACGTGGAAATAATGTTCGGGGACCTACATCTGCATTGACTGAGTTTCTTCGGGTATGTTTCGGTCCCCCTAAAACATTTGCATCGCTTCAATAAAACTTTGTTAACAGGAGTCAGGTATTAATCCTACTACCATTGCTCGTCGAGTGGCTACCCAGAATCAGCCTGAGAGCCGGTCACAAGATCAATCTGTAGCTGGTCCGAGTAACTCTGGGGATAACGTGGAAGATGTTCCAGAAGAAGAGCAACCGGAGGAAAGTGCTCCACAGGCGTCGAATGGCCGACGTGGTCGAGGCAGGGTAAGTTGTTCATATGAAAGTCTTTCATCGTTGAATTGATTCTTTGGTTGAATAAGAACACTGGCTATGCCTCAGACGAGCTCGACGAGCCTGCGGAAGAATCTCCTGTTAAAAAAACGGAAGGGTACAAAGGGCCGAGCGACGGCCACCGCAAAAAACCAAGGCCAAGAAGAAAGCGAAAGACGATGGTGAATATGAAGGCTCCTCTGAGGACGAATACCGGGCAATGTCGAAGAATCTCTGGTCAGTGGGTGGAAACAGTAGTCCTAAACCTCCAGCTGGGAGCTTCGAAACCTGCGCGAGATGCGAAAAGCAGTTCACTGTGGTATGATTTCGTTTCACTCAGAATACTCATGACATAACATTGCGTGTAGACAAAGTATACTATGGCAGCCAATCCGCCTCCTGGCTATCTCTGCCACATTGTGCCAAGGCTTCTGGTACCGACCTTTCAAGAAGCCCGTAGTCCCTCGCAAACGCGTTAATGTCACGGAAAAACGGGATGTTATCAGTTATCAGGAACGCCGTTTTCCATCTCTTGCGGCAATATGCATCGAGGTGGGCCATTAATAACTTTTCATTGTCAAGACGACTGAACTTTCATGGCACAGCTTATCAGCCGCTACATTAACGATGTGGAAGCTTTGGGTGATATAGGTGCTGTGAACATGGATGAAATTGCGAAAGCTCTCTCTAAGAACCGTGGTCTGTGAGTGATGAGTATGGGATACTTCTCGGAGATTCTCACAGCAGAACGACAGCACTCCTGAGAATGCACATTTGTT